>NC_034178.2:77242335-77259835 GCF_002021735.2 Oncorhynchus kisutch
TTTGAGAAATCAAGGGGAAACACATTCAATACAACCTTGTACACTTGCCTGCATCTGGCTGATCTATGTGTAATCATTAGTCCAACAGTTGCAAATGAGAGTTTCTATTGGACAGAGTCAGGTATGTTTATCCTCGTTACTTTTGGTTCCGTTTAAGAAACGCTTTTCTCCTCTTGTGGACTCCAGTGTACAACACATCAGCGGTCTGTGGCCAGGCGGAAAAAACCTTTCCAAGCCCAACCAAACCCTTTCCAATCCAAACCAAAACCTTTCCAATCCAAACCAAAACCTTTCCAATCCAAACCAAAACCTTTCCAAGCCAAACCTTCAAATCATAACATAGCTCAGAAAGTAGGAAGCTCACTTATCCATTTATATGCAGATGATAGAGTCGTATATTCACATGGCCCCTCCCCGGATTTTGTGTTAAATGCTCTACAACAAAGCTTTCTTAGTGTCCAACAAGCTCTGTCTGCCCTTAACTTTGTTCTGAACACCTCCAAAACAAAAGTCATGTGGTTTGGGAAGAAGAATGCCCCTCTCCCCACCGGTGTGATCACTACCTCTGAGGTTTTAGAGCTTGAGGTAGTCACCTCATACAAGTGCATGGGAATATGTCTAGAAGGTGCACTGTCCTTCTCTCAGCACATATCAAAGCTGCAGGCTAAAGTTAAATCTAGACTTGGTTTCCTCTATCGTAATCGCTCCTCTTTCACCCCAGCTGCCAAACTAACCCTGATTCAGATGACCATCCTGCCCATGCTAGATTACGGAGACTTAATTAATAGATCGGCAGGTAAGGATGCTCTTGAGCGGCTAGATGTTCTTTACTATTCAGTCATCAGATTTGCCACCAACGCTCCTTATAGGACACATCACTGCACTCTATACTCCTCTGTAAACTGGTCCATCTCTGTATATCCATCGCAAGAACCACTGGTTGATGCTTATTTATAAAACCCTCTTAGGCCTCACTCCCCCCTATCTGAGATATCTACTGCAGCCCTCATCCTCCACATGCAACACCCGTTCTGCCAGTCACATTCTGTTAAAGGATCCCAAAACACACACATCTCTGGGTCGCTCGTAATTTCAGTTCGCTGCAACAAACACTCAAACTGGACAGTTTAATTTCCATCTCTTCATTCAAAGACTAAATCATGGACACTCTTACTGACAGTTGTGGCTGCTTTGTGTGATGTATTGTTGTCTCTACCTTCTTGGCCTTTGTGCTGTTGTCTCTGCCCAATAATATTTTGTATCATGTTTTGTGCTGCTACCATGTTGCTGTCATGTTGTGTTTCTACCATGCTGTGTTGTCATGTGTTGCTGCCATGCTATATTGTTGTCTTAGGCCTCTCTTTATGTAGTGTTTTGTTGTCTCTCGTGGTGTGTTGTCCTATGTTTTTTTTATTTTTTATTAATCCCCGTTCCAACAGGAGGCCTCTCGTCGTTGTAAATCAGAATTTGTTCTTAACTGACTTGCCTAGTAAAATAAATAAAATCATGACCCTGCATTGTTGTCACGTCATAGTCAACTAGAACTACTACAAATAGCATGTTAAAGTCATGCAGTATAGTGTACAGTCAGAAAGCAGTTTAGCAGTTACACCGGCATGCCCCGGTGGCAATAAATTCATAAAACCAAAAGCTTACCTTAACTTGGAAGAGTTCCAGTGTTGAATAGCCATAGCCAGCTAACATAGCATCCCTCTTTGTTTGAGTTGGGTGTTTGAGTAGGCTAAATTAGCTAGCTGCATTCGCTAGCTAAGTGTAAGTGTACAAAATACCTCTTGCTTCTCCTTCATTTTTAAAGAAATGTAATTGTTCAGCACTGTTCAACTATTGCCTCTCTTTGAGTCATCTACTCACCACATTTTATGCAGGGCTAGCTAGCTGTAGCTTATGCTTTCAGTACTATATTCATTCTCTGATCCTTTGATTGGGTAGACAACATGTCAGTTCATGCTGCAAGAGGGTAAAGTGACTAGGCATCAGGATAGATAATGGGGTAGATATCTACATGAAAGCAGGGTAAAGTGACGAGACATCAGGATAGATAATAAGGTATTTGAGGTAGATATGTACATGAAGTCAGGGTAAAGTGACATCAGAATAGATCATAAGAGTAAAATAATGACTGGAGCAGCAGCATATAATGATTGTAAAAGTGTGTATGTATGTGTGCGAGTGTGTATTTTCTAGTCTTTTCAGGCCTTCCTCTGACAACACCTGATACAGAGGTCCTGGATGACAGGGAGCTCAGCCCCGTCAGGAAGTACAGGATCCAGTTGTAGAGGGAGGGGTTCAGTCCCAGGGTCCCCAGCTTGGTGATGAGCTTGGTGGGGACAGTGGTCTATGAACAGCATTATAGTTATTTCCTGTCTTGTCCAGGTGGGAGAGGGCAGTGTGAAGTGCATTTGAGATTGCGTCATCTGTTGGGGAGGTATGTGCATTGGAGTGGGTCCAGGGTGTCTGGGATGATAGTGTTGATGTCAGTACTCTGTTCTGAAGTTTAGAGACTGTTCTAGCCGGCTACCACCCAGTACTCTGCCCTGAAGTTTAGAGACTGTTCTAGCCGGCTACCACCCAGTACTCTGCCCTGAAGTTTAGAGACTGTTCTAGCCGGCTACCACCCAGTACTCTGCCCTGAAGTTTAGAGACTGTTCTAGCCGGCTACCACCCAGTACTCTGCCCTGAAGTTTAGAGACTGTTCTAGCCGGCTACCACCCAGTACTCTGCCCTGAAGTTTAGAGACTGTTCTAGCCAGCTCCCACCCGGTACTTTACTAATGTTTACACACTATTTCTCCCACTTTATATGAATGTACTGTATTCTAGTCATGGCTCATAAATAATTTTTTATGTGTATTTTTATGTTAAAAATATTAATTGTTGGAGCTAGAAATTTTGCTGTATCTGCAAATCTGTGTACGCCACCAATAAACTAATTTGATGACCAGCCTTTCAAATTGTTCCAGTAATTACAGATGTCAGTGATAGTCATTTAGGTAGATTACCTTGTAGTTATTGGGAACACGAACAATGGTGGTCAGCTTGAAACATGTTGGGATTACCGACTGGGAAAAGGAGAGACTGAAAATGTCTGTGGGTGCTCTGACAACGTGTCCTGGTATTCCATCTGGCCCGGCGGCCTTGTGATTGTTAACCTGTTTTAACGTTTTGCTCACATCGGCCATTGAGAGCGAGATCACACAGTCATCCAGAACAACAGGGGCTTTCATGCAGGACTCAGTGTCGTTTTCCTCGATAAAAGCCATTTAGCTCGTTTGGGAATTCTGCATCACTGGATATTTCATGGCTTGGTTTTCCTTTGTAATCTGTTATCATCTGCACGCCCTGCCACATCCAATGAGCTTCAGAGCCGGTGCAATAGGATTCCACCTTCCTCCTATATTGTCCTTTTGCATGTTGGAAGTCGTAGTGGGATTTCTTGCATGTGTCCATGTCCCGTTCTTTGTAAGTGGCAGCTCTAGCCTTTAGCTCAGTGTGGATGTTGCCTGTAACCCATGGCTTCTGGTTGGGATATGTGCGTACGGTCACTGTGGGGATGACGTCATCGATGCACTTATTAATGAAGCTGGTGACTGAGGTGGTAAACTCCTGAATGCCATTGGATGAACCATGGAACATATCCCAGTCTGTAGTAGCAAAACAGTTTTTTAGCCTCGTCTGTTTCATCGTACCACTTCCGTATTGAGGGTGTCACTGGTACTTCCTGTTTTAATATTTGTTTGTAAACAGGAAATGGTCTTTTTTTCCTGAAAGGAGGACGAGGGAGGGCCTTTGTGGGTAGAACAAAAAGTGTTGAATGTTAGCGCCCCTAGTGGTTCAGGAGAAGTGTCGAATGTTAGCGCCCCTAGTGGTTCAGGAGAAGTGAGGTAGAGTAGTTTTAAGTCTCCCCGCGTTAAAGTCACATAACATAGGCCAGTTGAACTAAGACATATTTTTGATGCCTTCATCCACTGTCAGGTGAAACACTAGGGTTATCATCTATCTTTAAGAGCAGAGACGAGAAGACTTGGGCCGTGTTCCAAATGGCTCCCTATATAGTGCATTACTTATTTATTTTTTTACCCTGGGCCAATAGGAAGCTGGTCAAAAGTAGTGCACTAATATATATATATATATATATATAGGGAACAGGATGCCATTTGTGCGGTAGTCCTGTCCTGACTGATGGAGTAATAAAATGTTCTTGTGTATACAGAACATATTTCATCCTGGTACCTGCACATCCTCTGGTTAAAAGCTGCTTCATCAATCTTCACACACACAGAGGAAGAGAACGAGTGTTATTACTTCTAAACAAAGGAAAAGAGAGGAGAGAGACAGGAGCGATAGCTAGAGGAGAGAGAAAGGAAAGAAAGAAGAGCGAGAGAAAGAGAGGAGCGAAAGAGAGAGAGAGCGAGAGGCTCCGTAATGGGACATTCCCCCAGTCTAACAAGCAGGTGTTAGAAGGCATCATCACATCAGTAAAAGAACACTCCAGGACCAAAGTGATTTTAGGCCATGTGTTCTAAATGGGGGACAACCAATCATTTAGTCACGAACAGAACCACTCTTTTTTTTTGTGCCGTACCATTATTCCCAACAGAAAAATAAAGTTCTGAAACAGTTCGAACCCCCTCCCAAAAGTACAGGTTTATATTGTTCCTTTCTAAACCTCTAAAAAAAGTTTTACATTTACAGTAGCTCAACAATGAAAAAAAAACTATTTTAAACATCTCACCCTAATTTCTGAATCACGCTTCTAAAGTCGTCAGTTGGCTACAGTAACCTGCTTCAGAGGGGAGGAGCTGGTAGCACACACACACACAAAGGTTTCCAGCTGGCAGTTAGACACTGGAAAACATTTCTGAGTGACAAAGTGAGGACTTTGCATTGGCACTTTGTTACGATCTATAGGGGACTGGAAGAAAATGCTTGGGACATAAAATAACGTTATTAAATGGTTCCCATGCATTTAAAATAACAGTTACTTTCCAGGAACAGTTTAGATCACTTTTGTTTTTGGTTTTGGTTCTAATCCTCAAATAATGCAGTAATGTTCAGTTCTGTTCCCTGAACCAGTTCCAACCCATGCAACCAAGTAAAACATTTGAGAATGACAAGCTGTTGGCATATTACAAAAACTTAGACTGTAGGTTTAAAAATACTGTTGATTTGTCACTGTCATCTGCCTGCCTGTACAGAACAGTAAGGTGTTCTCACACCTTGACTGGATCAGGGTCCCAAATGGCACCCTATTCCCCATGGACCCGGGTTAAAACAAGTACCATTTGGGACAGAGCCCAGATCTAGAATTTACCCTCCTTGCCAGTTACTCTCACCCACTACCCTGGTCCAATACCGCTCAGACATTTAAATCCACACCCCTGTCAGTTTAAGTGCACTTGAGGATTTATTTATTAGCAGCACTTGTAAACTTTCCCATAAAAACCCAAGTGAACTTCTCTATGAGAATGGTAAGTGCAGTTCTCCATTCATCACAGGCTGGGTTTGAGCCAGGCAGATGGCCTCTTAGTCTGCCAAACTCTATGAGAAACAGATAGAGAGGAGGGGAGAGAAAGAGAGAGGAGACCGGCAGAGCAAGAGAAAGAAAAATGTAAAATTCAATGACACGATTTAATAGTTCATCTCCTTAGTATCTTAACTGATTCACCATTGGATGGTCTATCTGACAGACCTTGACTATCTAGGTCTGCGTCCCAAATGACTCCTCTAGCGGTCGGGGGGGGGGGGGGGGGGGGGCTGGTTAACAACTGACGAGAGTGTGAAGTAACACAAGCTGTAGACAAAAATGTACCTTTCTCCAGGGGAACGACCCAGGACTTTTATTCAGGGAATGAAACAATGCGCCACAGCGCTGGATAACAACAAAAAACCCTAGTTCGTCTTTGAGCCTTTCTACACGACTCTTCCGGTCTCTGCTACCGGACAGCTAAGCTGTTTACTGGCATATCCAACAAATAAAACAGAAATTCAACAAGCTTGTCCTTACTTGGGTTTACATCCAGTTGGGTTCGATATCCATCCCAGTATTGGAGGGCCCTGCCTGTCAGCTCTTGCTGTTCCAGACCCCAAAACAGACCTGGCCAATGCCAGGTTAAAACAGCCACCACCCAACCTCCAAGCTAATTAAATTCAGGTGTGTGTAATTAGGCTCTTACCCCTCCGGGCCATCCTCTCTCCTGGCCAGCAGATGTAGCAAATGAGCAGGAATACATATATTAAAGTGGGCTGGCAGGTAGCCTAGTGGTTAGAGTGTAGAGGAGGCAGGTAGCCGAGTGGTTAGAGTGTAGAGGAGGCAGGTAGCCGAGTGGTTAGAGTGTAGAGGAGGCAGGTAGCCGAGTGGTTAGAGTGTAGAGGAGGCAGGTAGCCGAGTGGTTAGAGTGTAGAGGTGGCAGGTAGCCGAGTGGTTAGAGTGTAGAGGAGGCAGGTAGCCGAGTGGTTAGAGTGTAGAGGAGGCAGGTAGCCGAGTGGTTAGAGTGTAGAGGAGGCAGGTAGCCGAGTGGTTAGAGTGTAGAGGAGGCAGGTAGCCGAGTGGTTAGAGTGTAGAGGAGGCAGGTAGCCGAGTGGTTAGAGTGTAGAGGAGGCAGGTAGCCGAGTGGTTAGAGTGTAGAGGAGGCAGGTAGCCGAGTGGTTAGAGTGTAGAGGAGGCAGGTAGCCGAGTGGTTAGAGTGTAGAGGAGGCAGGTAGCCGAGTGGTTAGAGTGTAGAGGAGGCAGGTAGCCGAGTGGTTAGAGCGTAGAGGAGGCAGGTAGCCGAGTGGTTAGAGTGTAGAGGCGACAGGTAACCTAGTGGTTAGAGTGTAGAGGTGGCAGGTAGCCGAGTGGTTAGAGTGTAGAGGCGACTGGTAGCCGAGTGGTTAGAGTGTAGAGGCGACAGGTAACCTAGTGGTTAGAGTGTAGAGGAGGCAGGTAACCTAGTGGTTAGAGTGTAGAGGTGGCAGGTAGCCGAGTGGTTAGAGTGTAGAGGTGACAGGTAACCTAGTGGTTAGAGTGTAGAGGCGACAGGTAACCTAGTGGTTAGAGTGTAGAGGTGGCAGGTAGCCGAGTGGTTAGAGTGTAGAGGCGACAGGTAACCTAGTGGTTAGAGTGTAGAGGAGGCAGGTAGCCGAGTGGTTAGAGTGTAGAGGTGGCAGGTAGCCGAGTGGTTAGAGGGTAGAGGGGGCAGGTAGCCGAGTGGTTAGAGTGTAGAGGTGGCAGGTAGCCGAGTGGTTAGAGTGTAGAGGAGGCAGGTAGCCTAGTGGTTAGAGTGTAGAGGTGGCAGGTAGCCGAGTGGTTAGAGTGTAGAGGCGACAGGTAACCTAGTGGTTAGAGTGTAGAGGCGACAGGTAACCTAGTGGTTAGAGTGTGGAGGTGGCAGGTAGCCGAGTGGTTAGAGTGTAGAGGCGACAGGTAACCTAGTGGTTAGAGTGTAGAGGCGACAGGTAGCCTAGCGGTTAGAGCGTTGGGCCGCTAACCGAAAGATTGCTGGATCGAATCCCTGAGCTGACAAGGTAAAAAACTGTTGTTCTGCTCCTGAACAAGGCTGTTAACCCACTGTTCCCTGATAGGTCGTCATTGTAAATCAAAATCAGGTACAAATTATTATTTTCCTAACTGACTTGCTTAGTAAAATAAAGGTTAAAAATATTGGCCTTCACACACCCATCCTTTACTGTTGGCCTTCACACACCCTTTACTGTTGGCCTTCACACACCCATCCTTTACTGTTGGCCTTCACACACCCTTTACTGTTGGCCTTCACACACCTTTTACTGTTGGCCTTCACACACCCACCCTTTAACTCCATCAAATCAATGATGTGCCGAATACAACAGTGGCCTTACAGACCTCACAGTGAAATGCTTACTTACAAGCCCTAACCAACAATGCAGATTTCAAATAAAAGTAACAAATAATTAAAGAGCAGCAGTAAAATAACAATATCGAGGATATATACAGGGGGTACCAGTACAGAGTCAATGTGGAGACTATATACAGGGGGTACCAGTACAGAGTCAATGTGGAGGCTATATACAGGGGGTACCGGTACAGAGTCAATGTGGAGGCTATATACAGGGGGTACCGGTACAGAGTCAATGTGGAGGCTATATACAGGGGGTACCAGTACAGAGTCAATGTGGAGGCTATATACAGGGGGTACCGGTACAGAGTCAATGTGGAGGCTATATACAGGGGGTACCGGTACAGAGTCAATGTGGAGGCTATATACAGGGGGTACCGGTACAGAGTCAATGTGGAGACTATATACAGGGGGTACCAGTACAGAGTCAATGTGGAGACTATATACAGGGGGTACCGGTACAGAGTCAATGTGGAGACTATATACAGGGTACCGGTACAGATTCAATGTGGAGACTATATACAGGGTACCGGTACAGAGTCAATGTGGAGGCTATATACAGTGGGTACTGGTACAGAGTCAATGTGGAGACTATATACAGGGGGCACCGGTACAGAGTCAGTGTGGAGGCTATATACAGGGGGTACTGGTACAGAGTCAATGTGGAGACTATATACAGGGGGTACCGGTACAGAGTCAATGTGGAGGCTATATACAGGGGGTACTGGTACAGAGTCAATGTGGAGACTATATACAGGGGGCACCGGTACAGAGTCAGTGTGGAGGCTATATACAGGGGGTACTGGTACAGAGTCAATGTGGAGACTATATACAGGGGGTACCGGTACAGAGTCAATGTGGAGGCTATATACAGTGGGTACCGGTACAGAGTCAATGTGGAGACTATATACAGGGTACCGGTACAGAGTCAATGTGGAGACTATATACAGGGTACCGGTACAGAGTCAATGTGGAGGCTATATACAGTGGGTAATGGTACAGAGTCAATGTGGAGACTATATACAGGGGGCACCGGTACAGAGTCAGTGTGGAGGCTATATACAGGGGGTACCGGTACAGAGTCAATGTGGAGACTATATACAGGGTACCGGTACAGAGTCAATGTGGAGGCTATATACAGTGGGTACTGGTACAGAGTCAATGTGGAGACTATATACAGGGGGCACCGGTACAGAGTCAGTGTGGAGGCTATATACAGGGGGTACTGGTACAGAGTCAATGTGGAGACTATATACAGGGGGTACCGGTACAGAGTCAATGTGGAGGCTATATACAGTGGGTACCGGTACAGAGTCAATGTGGAGACTATATACAGGGGGCACCGGTACAGAGTCAGTGTGGAGGCTATATACAGGGGGTACTGGTACAGAGTCAATGTGGAGACTATATACAGGGTACCGGTACAGAGTCAATGTGGAGGCTATATACAGTGGGTACTGGTACAGAGTCAATGTGGAGACTATATAAAGGGGGCACCGGTACAGAGTCAGTGTGGAGGCTATATACAGGGGGTACCGGTACAGAGTCAATGTGGAGACTATATACAGGGGGTACCGGTACAGAGTCAGTGTGGAGGCTATATACAGGGGGTACCGGTACAGAGTCAGTGTGGAGACTATATACAGGGGGTACCGGTACAGAGTCAATGTGGAGGCTATATACAGAGGGTACCGGTACAGAGTCAATGTGGAGGCTATATACAGGGGGTACCGGTACAGAGTCAACGTGGAGGCTATATACAGGGGGTACCGGTACAGAGTCAATGTGGAGGCTATATACAGGGGGTACCGGTACAGAGTCAATGTGGAGGCTATATACAGAGGGTACCGGTACAGAGTCAATGTGGAGACTATATACAGGGGGTACTGTTACAGAGTCAATGTGGAGGCTATATACAGGGGGGTACTGTTACAGAGTCAATGTGGAGGCTATATACAAGGGGTACTGTTACAGAGTCAATGTGGAGACTATATACAGGGGGTACTGTTACAGAGTCAATGTGGAGGCTATATACAGGGGGTACTGTTACAGAGTCAATGTGGAGGCTATATACAGGGGGGTACTGTTACAGAGTCAATGTGGAGGCTATATACAGGGGGTACCAGTACAGAGTCAATGTGGAGGCTATATACAGGGGGTACTGTTACAGAGTCAATGTGCAGGCTATATACAGGGGGTACCGGTACAGAGTCAATGTGGAGGCTATATACAGGGAGTACCGGTACAGAGTCAATGTGGAGGCTATATACAGGGGGTACTGTTACAGAGTCATGTGGAGGCTATATACAGGGGGTACTGTTACAGAGTCAATGTGGAGGCTATATACAGGGGGGTACTGTTACAGAGTCAATGTGGAGGCTATATACAGGGGGTACTGTTACAGAGTCAATGTGGAGACTATATACAGGGGGTACCGGTACAGAGTCAGTGTGGAGACTATATACAGGGGGTACCGGTGCAGAGTCAATGTGGAGGCTATATACAGAGGGTACCGGTACAGAGTCAGTGTGGAGACTATATACAGGGGGGTACCGGTACAGAGTCAGTGTGGAGGCTATATACAGGGGGTACTGGTACAGAGTCAATGTGGAGACTATATACAGGGTACCGGTACAGAGTCAGTGTGGAGACTATATACAGGGGGTACCGGTACAGAGTCAATGTGGAGGCTATATACAGAGGGTACCGGTACAGAGTCAATGTGGAGGCTATATACAGGGGGTACCGGTACAGAGTCAACGTGGAGGCTATATACAGGGGGTACCGGTACAGAGTCAATGTGGAGGCTATATACAGGGGGTACCGGTACAGAGTCAATGTGGAGACTATATACAGGGGGCACCGGTACAGAGTCAGTGTGGAGGCTATATACAGGGGGTACCGGTACAGAGTCAATGTGGAGGCTATATACAGAGGGTACCGGTACAGAGTCAATGTGGAGACTATATACAGGGGGTACTGTTACAGAGTCAATGTGGAGGCTATATACAGGGGGGTACTGTTACAGAGTCAATGTGGAGGCTATATACAAGGGGTACTGTTACAGAGTCAATGTGGAGACTATATACAGGGGGTACTGTTACAGAGTCAATGTGGAGGCTATATACAAGGGGTACTGTTACAGAGTCAATGTGGAGACTATATACAGGGGGTACTGTTACAGAGTCAATGTGGAGGCTATATACAGGGGGTACTGTTACAGAGTCAATGTGGAGGCTATATACAGGGGGGTACTGTTACAGAGTCAATGTGGAGGCTATATACAGGGGGTACCAGTACAGAGTCAATGTGGAGGCTATATACAGGGGGTACTGTTACAGAGTCAATGTGCAGGCTATATACAGGGGGTACCGGTACAGAGTCAATGCGGAGGCTATATACAGGGGGTACCGGTACAGAGTCAATGTGGAAGCTATATACAGGGGGTACCGGTACAGAGTCAATGTGGAGGCTATATACAGGGAGTACCGGTACAGAGTCAATGTGGAGGCTATATACAGGGGGTACTGTTACAGAGTCAATGTGGAGGCTATATACAGGGGGTACTGTTACAGAGTCAATGTGGAGGCTATATACAGGGGGGTACTGTTACAGAGTCAATGTGGAGGCTATATACAGGGGGTACTGTTACAGAGTCAATGTGGAGACTATATACAGGGGGTACCGGTACAGAGTCAGTGTGGAGACTATATACAGGGGGTACCGGTACAGAGTCAATGTGGAGGCTATATACAGAGGGTACCGGTACAGAGTCAGTGTGGAGACTATATACAGGGGGTACCGGTACAGAGTCAGTGTGGAGACTATATACAGGGGGTACCGGTACAGAGTCAATGTGGAGGCTATATACAGAGGGTACCGGTACAGAGTCAATGTGGAGGCTATATACAGGGGGTACCGGTACAGAGTCAACGTGGAGGCTATATACAGGGGGTACCGGTACAGAGTCAATGTGGAGGCTATATACAGGGGGTACCGGTACAGAGTCAATGTGGAGGCTATATACAGAGGGTACCGGTACAGAGTCAATGTGGAGACTATATACAGGGGGTACTGTTACAGAGTCAATGTGGAGGCTATATACAGGGGGGGTACTGTTACAGAGTCAATGTGGAGGCTATATACAAGGGGTACTGTTACAGAGTCAATGTGGAGACTATATACAGGGGGTACTGTTACAGAGTCAATGTGGAGGCTATATACAGGGGGTACTGTTACAGAGTCAATGTGGAGGCTATATACAGGGGGGTACTGTTACAGAGTCAATGTGGAGGCTATATACAGGGGGTACCAGTACAGAGTCAATGTGGAGGCTATATACAGGGGGTACTGTTACAGAGTCAATGTGCAGGCTATATACAGGGGGTACCGGTACAGAGTCAATGTGGAAGCTATATACAGGGGGTACCGGTACAGAGTCAATGTGGAGGCTATATACAGGGAGTACCGGTACAGAGTCAATGTGGAGGCTATATACAGGGGGTACTGTTACAGAGTCAATGTGGAGGCTATATACAGGGGGGTACTGTTACAGAGTCAATGTGGAGGCTATATACAGGGGGTACTGTTACAGAGTCAATGTGGAGACTATATACAGGGGGTACCGGTACAGAGTCAGTGTGGAGGCTATATACAGGGGGTACTGTTACAGAGTCAATGTGGAGGCTATATACAGGGGGGTACTGTTACAGAGTCAATGTGGAGGCTATATACAGGGGGTACCAGTACAGAGTCAATGTGGAGGCTATATACAGGGGGTACTGTTACAGAGTCAATGTGCAGGCTATATACAGGGGGTACCGGTACAGAGTCAATGTGGAAGCTATATACAGGGGGTACCGGTACAGAGTCAATGTGGAGGCTATATACAGGGAGTACCGGTACAGAGTCAATGTGGAGGCTATATACAGGGGGTACTGTTACAGAGTCAATGTGGAGGCTATATACAGGGGGGTACTGTTACAGAGTCAATGTGGAGGCTATATACAGGGGGTACTGTTACAGAGTCAATGTGGAGACTATATACAGGGGGTACCGGTACAGAGTCAGTGTGGAGACTATATACAGGGGGTACCGGTACAGAGTCAATGTGGAGGCTATATACAGAGGGTACCGGTACAGAGTCAGTGTGGAGACTATATACAGGGGGTACCGGTACAGAGTCAGTGTGGAGACTATATACAGGGGGTACCGGTACAGAGTCAATGTGGAGGCTATATACAGAGGGTACCGGTACAGAGTCAATGTGGAGGCTATATACAGGGGGTACCGGTACAGAGTCAACGTGGAGGCTATATACAGGGAGTACCGGTACAGAGTCAATGTGGAGGCTATATACAGGGGGTACCGGTACAGAGTCAATGTGGAGGCTATATACAGAGGGTACCGGTACAGAGTCAATGTGGAGACTATATACAGGGGGTACTGTTACAGAGTCAATGTGGAGGCTATATACAGGGGGGTACTGTTACAGAGTCAATGTGGAGGCTATATACAAGGGGTACTGTTACAGAGTCAATGTGGAGACTATATACAGGGGGTACTGTTACAGAGTCAATGTGGAGGCTATATACAGGGGGTACTGTTACAGAGTCAATGTGGAGGCTATATACAGGGGGGTACTGTTACAGAGTCAATGTGGAGGCTATATACAGGGGGTACCAGTACAGAGTCAATGTGGAGGCTATATACAGGGGGTACTGTTACAGAGTCAATGTGCAGGCTATATACAGGGGGTACCGGTACAGAGTCAATGCGGAGGCTATATACAGGGGGTACCGGTACAGAGTCAATGTGGAAGCTATATACAGGTGGTACCGGTACAGAGTCAATGTGGAGGCTATATACAGGGAGTACCGGTACAGAGTCAATGTGGAGGCTATATACAGGGGGTACTGTTACAGAGTCAATGTGGAGGCTATATACAGGGGGTACTGTTACAGAGTCAATGTGGAGGCTATATACAGGGGGGTACTGTTACAGAGTCAATGTGGAGGCTATATACAGGGGGTACTGTTACAGAGTCAATGTGGAGACTATATACAGGGGGTACTGTTACAGAGTCAATGTGGAGGCTATATACAGGGGGTACTGTTACAGAGTCAATGTGGAGGCTATATACAGGGGGGTACTGTTACAGAGTCAATGTGGAGGCTATATACAGGGGGTACCTGCACAGAGTCTATGTGGAGGCTATATACAGGGGGTACTGTTACAGAGTCAATGTGGAGGCTATATACAGGGGGGTACCGGTACAGAGTCAATGTGGAAGCTATATACAGGGGGTACCGGATAACAGAGTCTATGTGGAGGCTATATACAGGGAGTACCGGTACAGAGTCGATGTTTGGGGGCACCGGTTAGTCGAGGTAATTGAGGTAGTATGTACATGTAGGTAGAGTTAAAGTGACTATGCATAGATAATAACAGAGAGTAGCAGCAGCATAGAAGAGGGGGGGCATGCAAATAGTCTGGGTAGCCATTTGATTGGCTGTTCAGGAGTCTTATGTCTTGGGGGTAGAATCTGTTTCGAATCCTCTTGGACCCAGACTTGGCACTCCGGTACCGCTTGCCGTGCGGTAGCAGAGAGAAGAGACTATGACTGGGGTGGCTGGAGTCTTTGACAATTTTTCGGGCCTTCCTCTGACACCGCCTGGTGTAGAGGTCCTGGATGGCAGGATGCTTGACCCCGGTGATGTACTGCGCCGTTCGCACTACCCTCTGTAGTGCCTTGTAGTCGGAAGCCGAGCTGTTGCCATACCAGTAATGCAACCAGTCAGGATGCTCTCGATGGTGCAGCTGTAGAACCTATTGAGGATCTGAAGACCCATGCCAAATCTTTTCAGTCTCCTGAGGGGGAATAGGTTTTGTCGTGCCCTCTTCACGACTGTCTTGGTGTGCTTGGACCATGTTAGTTTGTTGGTGATGTGGACACCAAGGAACGTGAAGCTCTCAACCTGCTCCACTACAGCCCCATCGATGAGAATGGGGGCCGTGCTCAGCCTTCCTTTTCCTGTAGTCCACAATCATCTTCTTTGTCTTGATCACACTCCCTATTCCCTATGTAATGTACTACTTACAACCAGGGCCCGTAGTGCACTATTTAGGGAATAGGGTGCCATTTGAGATGTATCCCTTGTCCAGCAGAGGACAGGAGCTGTTCTTCAGTACTGGAATAAATCAATCATCATTTATGTGTAAGTTCCATTTACAGCTGCTATATGTCACTTTTTAGGTGCCCCAATCAAATTCACATAGAATGGTGTGTTATAGATCTGTCATTCTCATTGAAATCAAGTCTAAGGAGCGGTATATCTGTTCTAGGTGCACTACTTCTATGCTTCCCATTCTTGAGATTTGCTTTGCGTCTTTTACTTGCCGGTTTTGTACACCAACTTCAGACGGCTGAAAATACAATATTTATGGTCATGGAAAAAATATATTTCACAGCGGTTTAGATGGTACAATGATTCTCTACACTATGACTGCTTGTTTTTGTTACAAACTGAAATTAAGCGAGCTGTTAGAATTTTTGCAAACATGAAATGGCGGAGTGATTTCTGCATAGTAAAACTCTAACTATTGGAACAAATAGCACATAAATACAGAAGTGAATATTTAGATGTATAGTGTTACAGTATGTCCCACATTTGGCCTAGTCAGCAGGATTTAGACATGTTTTGGTTTGTTACAGTATGTCCCACATTTGGCCTAGTCAGCAGGATTTAGACATGTTTTGGTTTGTTACAGTATGTCCCACATTTGGCCTAGTCAGCAGGATTTAGACATGTTTTGGTTTGTTACAGTATGTCCCACATTTGGCCTAGTCAGCAGGATTTAGACATGTTTTGGTTTGTTACAGTATGTCCCACATTTGGCCTAGTCAGCAGGATTTAGACATGTTTTGGTTTGTTACAGTATGTCCCACATTTGGCCTAGTCAGCAGGATTTAGACATGTTTTGGTTTGTTACAGTATGTCCCACATTTGGCCTAGTCAGCAGGATTTAGACATGTTTTGGTTTGTTACAGTATGTCCCACATTTGGCCTAGTCAGCAGGATTTAGACATGTTTTGGTTTGTTACAGTATGTCCCACATTTGGCCTAGTCAGCAGGATTTAGACATGTTTTGGTTTGTTACAGTATGTCCCACATTTGGCCTAGTCAGCAGGATTTAGACATGTTTTGGTTTGTTACAGTATGTCCCACATTTGGCCTAGTCAGCAGGATTTAGACATGTTTTGGTTTGTTACAGTATGTCCCACATTTGGCCTAGTCAGCAGGATTTAGACATGTTTTGGTTTGTTACAGTATGTCCCACATTTGGCCTAGTCAGCAGGATTTAGACATGTTTTGGTTTGTTACAGTATGTCCCACATTTGGCCTAGTCAGCAGGATTTAGACATGTTTTGGTTTGTTACAGTATGTCCCACATTTGGCCTAGTCAGCAGGATTTAGACATGTTTTGGTTTGTTACAGTATGTCCCACATTTGGCCTAGTCAGCAGGATTTAGACATGTTTTGGTTTGTTACAGTATGTCCCACATTTGGCCTAGTCAGCAGGATTTAGACATGTTTTGGTTTGTTACAGTATGTCCCACATTTGGCCTAGTCAGCAGGATTTAGACATGTTTTGGTTTGTTACAGTATGTCCCACATTTGGCCTAGTCAGCAGGATTTAGACATGTTTTGGTTTGTTACAGTATGTCCCACATTTGGCCTAGTCAGCAGGATTTAGACATGTTTTGGTTTGTTACAGTATGTCCCACATTTGGCCTAGTCAGCAGGATTTAGACATGTTTTGGTTTGTTACAGTATGTCCCACATTTGGCCTAGTCAGCAGGATTTAGACATGTTTTGGTTTGTTACAGTATGTCCCACATTTGGCCTAGTCAGCAGGATTTAGACATGTTTTGGTTTGTTACAGTATGTCCCACATTTGGCCTAGTCAGCAGGATTTAGACATGTTTTGGTTTGTTACAGTATGTCCCACATTTGGCCTAGTCAGCAGGATTTAGACATGTTTTGGTTTGTTACAGTATGTCCCACATTTGGCCTAGTCAGCAGGATTTAGACATGTTTTGGTTTGTTACAGTATGTCCCACATTTGGCCTAGTCAGCAGGATTTAGACATGTTTTGGTTTGTTACAGTATGTCCCACATTTGGCCTAGTCAGCAGGATTTAGACATGTTTTGGTTTGTTACAGTATGTCCCACATTTGGCCTAGTCAGCAGGATTTAGACATGTTTTGGTTTGTTACAGTATGTCCCACATTTGGCCTAGTCAGCAGGATTTAGACATGTTTTGGTTTGTTACAGTATGTCCCACATTTGGCCTAGTCAGCAGGATTTAGACATGTTTTGGTTTGTTACAGTATGTCCCACATTTGGCCTAGTCAGCAGGATTTAGACATGTTTTGGTTTGTTACAGTATGTCCCACATTTGGCCTAGTCAGCAGGATTTAGACATGTTTTGGTTTGTTACAGTATGTCCCACATTTGGCCTAGTCAGCAGGATTTAGACATGTTTTGGTTTGTTACAGTATGTCCCACATTTGGCCTAGTCAGCAGGATTTAGACATGTTTTGGTTTGTTACAGTATGTCCCA